>NC_134405.1:278277866-278291635 GCF_038048845.1 Mixophyes fleayi | reverse complement strand
TCAGTTAATTTGTGCTACAATTTATTAGTCAAAATAGTTATTTATTACTTTCAAAGTAAACACAGAGGACTTCATTTAGAGTTCAGAGTAAATCTTATCCTATAATTTCTATAAAGCATTTCATTAGATCCATTTCCTACATTTTCCCCCACAGAATACAGAATGTACTCACATGACTTTTGTTGACTATTATTGCTATTTGGTAGAATAATTCATGTTTTAGCAAATCAAAAACAAAATAAGGTACTTACAGTATATTGGATTGGATATATTTGCTCAGATAATAACAGATTTGATTTCCATTTCTCAAGTTAGCTTTTTATTTTTTATTTTTTTTAAAAGTACGTTTTATTAATAGTAACATCTTATCTTTAACAAAATTACAAAATTCTCAAAAGGTACATTAACAAGTACTTGTACATATAAAGATAGACACAATGTACAGCTTTTTCTCACCATGCTTTTACAGTGTAAATTTGACTGCGTGTTGATCTTGTACCATGAAGATGTTATTTTTTATTTTGAACAAAACAGACAAAAATAATAGAAAGAAAAGAAGAGAAGGGGGGATAAGTAAGGATGATGGGCAAGAAAAGGGGGGGGAAAAGAGAATTAGAGGGGTTAGGGGTAAGGAATTCACGCCTTTAACAAGAAGAAGTCAAATCCATTAATTTCAATAAGGGATTGGTCTTACTAGAATTGAAGCAGGGGTTGATTATGGTATGAAGCCCATGGAGACCAGACTTTATGGAAAGACACGGAGGAGCCCCTCAGCACACTGGTGATATGCTCCATTTGGTAAATATGCCAAATCCGACCACAGACCATTTGGAGAGTGGGGGGTGTAGGATTGTGGGGGGAAGCAGCTGACAAGTAGCCGCGCTAATTATGTGCCGGAGGAGCTTATGTGCATGTGTAGGAAGGTCTGGGAGAGGTAAAGGCAATAGCACATGCTTAGGTTTGGAGGGTATGGGAGTGTCGAGGACCACTGTAGCTAGTGTGAGAACCGCTGTCCAGTACAAGTGTATTCTGGGACAGTCCCACCAAATATGCATAAAGGTGCCAACATGGTCACAGTTTCTGCAACATGTGGGGTTTGTTTGTGGGTATATAACATGGAGCCTAGCAGGTACATAGTACCATCTATGGAGAAATTTATGGGCATTTTCTTTAATACGGACATTTATGGAACAACGCGCTGTCCACTCATAAATGTCCGACCATTCTTCTGGATCTAGGGACGTTCCCAGGTCCGCTTCCCACTGCGCTTGGAATTGGTCCTTGACCTCTGTGGAGGTGGGGAGTAATGCATTGTATAGCGTGGAAATGAGACCTTTTGAAGATGCTCCAGAAAGGCACAGATTCTCAAACGTCGTGGGAGGCCTAGAAGATAACTGAGCCTTGACCTTTTGGTGATGGTGTCTAATCTGTAAGTATTGGTGGAACTGTCCCATCACAAGCCCGCACCGGCCCGCTAAGTCTGAGAACTGAGGGAATGTTTGTGTCCTAGTGATATGATTTAGTAGCAATATTCCACCTTCCCCTGCCCATTTTGTGTGCATAGGGCGTGCAAGACCAGGTGTAAAGGCTGGGTTTGTCCAGAGGGGTATCATTATCGAGGGTGTGGGAGACAGAGTCGCCATTCTATTACATCGGGTCCAGATTGAGAGAGAGGGCTATTACTGGGTGAGTTCGGGCGGGGGCTGGGCGCTGAGCGGTTGGAAGCCAAAGTGCAGAGCAAATCGGTGAGCCTCCCAGAAGATCCGATTCTATATCAACCCAGACCCTAGTTCCGGGCGGAGAGTGCCATTGTACACATTGAGCTAGTCTAGCCGCATAATAATAATTCCGAAAGTTAGGGATGCCAAGGTCACCTGCCATGGGAGGGCGCTGCAGAATACGAGCAGAGATCCTGGGCCTTATGTTTGACCAGATGAATCGCCTTACAGAGGCTTGCAGCAATTTTGGGACAGAGGGGGGAACTCTAATAGGGAGGGTGTGGAAAAGGTAAAGCAGTCTGGGGAGAAAGTTCATCTTCGCTGATATAATCCGCCCCACCCAAGATATCATGAGTTTGTCCCAGGAGACCATACCTTTTTTAGGAGAAGCTATAAGTTGGGGATAGTTTGCCCGGTAGAGATTTTCTACCTTTCTGGTAAGTCTAATACCCAGGTATTTAATACACTTGGAACTCCAGTGAAAGGGAAAGTTTAGCTCCAGGAGCTGCTTTACCTTAGGGGAGATATTGAGATCCAGGATATCTGTCTTAGCTGTATTGATCTTTAAATTCGATACTATGGAGAAATTGTCAAGTTCTTGGAATAAGTTGGGTAACGATGTTAGGGGATTGGTGATGGTAAGGAGGATATCATCCGCATAAAGTGCAATCTTATAAGTGCTAGATAATAGCTGTATGCAGGAGATGTTAGGGTTTGGACGTATTTTCATGGCTAGAGGTTCTATAATTAATGCAAATAGGAGGGGGGAGAGAGGGCATCCCTGTCGGGTCCCATTTTGAATCTGAAAGGCCGTTAAGGAACATCTGTTCACCTGGACAGAAGCAGTCGGATTGGCATACAAGGCAGAGACCCCTTCGAGAAAACGATCTTCGAAACCGTAAGCAGCAAGGGCTTTCATCATAAAGGGCCAGCCAATGCGGTCAAATGCCTTTTCGGCATCAAGGGACATGAAGCATTTTATTTTACTGTAAATATGTTTGACATGGAAAGTCAAAAGTAGACATTTTTAATGTCAGCCCAAACTATACAGTAATAATTTCTAATTATGTTTGGCCTTTTCATTTTTTTGTTGTATGTTATGCTTTGGATTCTTTACACCACCACTTATGCCAATAAAAATTATTTAAGTCTAATGGAAGCTTGAATCGCTGGTAACGAGATTCAAAGTTCAAAGAAAACATTTCTGACAAGAGCTTAAAATAAAAGTGGAATTTTTGGATAGTGTTAATAATCATCCCAAATTATGCTTTATGTTGTTATTGTAGTTGTAGTTTATGAGACTTTTTTTCTATTAACATCTGGACATACTCTATTGTTATTATAGTAGTAGTAGTTAATGACAGTTCTTTTAGCTGTACAATAATGCATTTGTTTCTATTAATATCTGGGCATGGTCAATTGCAAAAAAACAACCATACGCAGGATTATTTATTGTATTGCACATTATAATCTAGGGTAAAAGAAGGTAGAAGTCTAGGGAAGAATACATGGAAGTCAAGTACAGGGTGATTTCACAGTGATAAATAAATTAGATGTAATTTATTGTAAAAGGTTAACTGACCACTGCAGACTCTATCCAGTAGGGCTATGGGTCTAGCTGTAGTGAGCAGAAATAGAATGCTTGAACAAGAAAACTGCTTAAACTTGCTTTCTAAAGTTCAGTTCACTTATGACTGGCATACTTATAAACCAATATAAAAGCAAAATGAAAAGGGGTCATTGAATATGTTATATGTAATAGATAAAGTGACTTAAAGTACAGTTTATTTTCAAATAATGTGTGTTATTATGGTTATTATGTTACAGACACACTCTAGAGAGGGGAAATGACTTTCAATGCCTTGTAGTTTACCGGCACCGGAAAAGCTTTTTTGGCTTATGTATGTTTATCTTATGAGCTAGATCTAGGTGTTCATTATAGATACATGTACAAAAGCAAGACATCAAAAGAACAAGAGAGGTTATGAATTCTTGCTGGGGTGAGAAATTGTGCATGTTGACTCAAGTATTCTTTCTCCCTAGACTAACATGAAAAAAGGATGTCTATGGTTAAACTGATGTTACAGTAACAATCATAAGAATATTATAAAACAAAGTCTCTTGTTTTGTGTCAGTTCCAATAACTCACATGATTTTCAAGACATACCAGTTTGGTAAATTCACATAATGCACATACAGCAAGCTACCAATACTACATGTAGTGCTGTCAACAATCCTTGTGACCTTAATATTATCTATTGTGCCTATAGAACATTGGGCATATAGAAAAAAAGAGGTACTGTGAAGCTATCTGTATTAAAAATAATAGCAGCTACTGAGAATTACATTCAACATTTGCAGCAAACCATTTGGTACTGTAGAGATGGCCAGTCCAGCCAATCACAAGAGCCTTTCTCTGTTAAAACAAGAGATTCCAAGACTGGATTGTAGTGACAGATGACGTTGCGTTTCTTTTTACATTTTATATTTTTAATTTATACATTTAAAAATAAATATTTTTCATTAATTTTATGTTTGAGGCCCCAATGATGGGTACTTTAATTTATATCAAACTTGTACAAACAAGACATTCCAGACACAGAAATCAGGATATATTAAAACAGATTCTAATAAATACAAATCATGCCACCAAATTTTGATGCTCCATCCCCAGATAAAAAAGTCTTTCCTCTTTTTGGACTCGGAAATCAAGGCTGTCTTAACAGAAGCTTAAACCCCGTGATTCAGCAAGTGATAATTTTCTTATATATACTACACTCAAAACGTTTTAGATGTATTGAGGGACAAGAGAAATTGTACCCCAAAAAATAGAATTTTGGAAGACATGTTATAGTCATACAGCACCTCTCCCAACTTTAGCATTGCAGTGCAGATTACTATGTGCTTAGCATGTTATGGAAGAGACAGCTAACAAAAAAGTTCAAATCAGTTAATGATTTGAACTTTAAATCAGTTAATGTAGAGTGACAGTAGCACTTTTAGGAGTGAAAATGGGTCCAATTATTAGCATTGACAACATTACTGTATTACCCTGTTTTTCCAGACAATAAATTAAGTCCTGTACAAAAGCACAAGTGTATTGTCAGGGCTGCCAAATACAAACTCTGTATTTTCAACTTTTCCAGGATATACAATACACAATGAAAAAGACATGCAAAGCATTTATGAAACATTATGTTACAAAGATCAATTACTGTACGGCCCCTCTAATTGTGTCAGACAGGCTCTGTTATTCAATAAAACATCAGTTTAAAATCACAGGTAAAGACAATATACTATATTTTATTTACATTTTCTCTGTATGGGTTTACTGATTGAGGGAAGGGGAGGGGGGGGGGCGAGGAAGGAGGAGAGAATGTGTAAATAAATGAATTTTACTAAATTTTCCTCTAACCACTCAGAAATGGCCAACAATGACTGCAGTCATGTTTCTGGTGTCCACAGTCACTGATTAAGCATAGGGTAGGGCCGGAGTAAGGAACACAAAATGTTGGTATAAAAAAAAAAAATCAAGGATGTAACAAACTGGGCATTTGTTTGGTATGATAGGTTGTATACATGGTCAATGCAGGTGATGATATCATGGGTACACCTAGATGTAATGATAGGCCACGGTAGGTGTAATATGCTGGATGTAATGACAGATGTAATGACAGATGTAATATGTCAGACATGGCTTGGGTGTATCGTACCAAAAATATTTTTTTTTGTCAAAACCGTTCACGTCAATTACATAAATGCTGGTGAATTTTGGTATTCAAATAATCCTACCTGTCTTCATTCATATTTAACTGATCAAAGGTGGTCTGGGAAAGTATTGTCAAATTAAAAGTTCACACAAGGCATTATGTCAATATATGCTGTGGCCTCTCATATTTTAAAAATACAAAAGACATATATACAGGAGACAAGATAGACAGACATAAATTAAGTGGTTGTCCAATTTTATTGTGGCAAACAGGGCTCAGCTGTAATAGCAGGTTCGTGACTTGCTAGCAGTCCCACTTGAACCATGCTTCAGACATGAGTACTCTATTCAACAGGAGATCTACAAAACATGTAACATTTTCAAACTACAAAGATTTTACTGTTAATGTTATTTTAAAGTAGAGTTGCTGAATCCTTTGAAGAGCATATATGTGTCTGTAATTACTTATTTCAGGTTGGATGACAGCAGGGAATGTGCTATACTAATACTTAGACTTCATAAATGTTCTGCTAATTGCTAAATTTGTGTCTGAGCATGTCATACCTCTTTACACCAATTACAGCATTTTTATTCTGTTTTCAAGCCATGTTGTTAAAACAAATATCCTCCAATCTGAAGGGAGAGGTAAGACTCCTGGGGGATATTAGTAAACATGATTATCACCAATGTGCCTCAAGATAATGCCAGCTTTCTTCTAATCCATTGTTCTTATGGATCCAATATATCCTTAAACCAAGCAAGAGTTGGAGTCATGTTTCAGTTGGGTAGACTGTTCCTATGTAAGAAACAGGTATTTCTCCCCCTTGTTTTGTACAATCATGAGAATTATTTAACTTTACTCTAAAGGAGAAAAAACAAAACAATATTGCAGTCATGTGGTGCTCCAAAAACTATTGAATGCCCGATGCTAATCCAATAAAAATCCATTGGACAATTACTGGGCACACAGTGAATGCCATAGGAAGTTACAGTCGATCACAGCTATTGGCCTCTAACAGTGCCCCAGGCATGCCAGACGTGGAAATGAAACTCGGTCTGAAGGGTCGGAAAGCTTGATCTTGTCCAACTTGTCCACTAATTTATGCAAAATTAGATATTGGCCTCGTCGACAACAATGTGCGACATAAAGCAGGATTAGCCCGTTTGTGGCCAGCTTTAAATTTTCCATCGATAAAATTCACACATACTTATGGTTGAAACATTAAAAAAAACAAAACAAGATATATAATTAAACTCTACCATATATTTTGTTATATACTCATTGTTATAAATATGTAGTTTAGGTTACACAGTGTTTTTTTCATGTTGATTATGTAGTTATGTGTGGATTGCTTTATGTCATGATCAAACCTCCTCATGGACAGACTGTAAAAATGTACAAGTTGACGTACCGAAAAGAGAGGATCAAAATAAATCTGTGAATCTTTATTACTACACTCCTAGGGCAATAGATACTGTAAATAAAGCCCTGTTTGGAACATCAGATGGATTTTCTCCATAGTATGGCAGCACCGGCAAGCAACGATTTCCTGAGAAACATGCATGTTTTGACAACCAAAGAAAGGTAAAATCCACCTTTAACAACAAGGTGGCTACACACACTACAATATGTCTGCTTTGTGGCCCAAAAGAATGTGATTCCTGCTAAAAGTCCCTAAATCAATTGAATTATTATTGGGCATGTTGAAAAAAAAAAAAAGTGTCCGGAAGATGACCGCTATCATTATGTTATCTACTGGCTGCTCTAACAGGCCCAGGTATAAGCTGGGAGTGTATGCCGGTATCTCATCTAAGTCAGTCCTCCAATCACCATGATCATGAGCAGCAGACCAGGCCAGTATATGGCCAGCTTTACAGTCATATTTTCCCCACTTTGATGATGTTGATTGTAACTTTTACACTAAACCCCAACATTGCACAGCTGCTGCTGTAGAGTGTATACAGCACAGTCTTTAAAAGTTGTGTTTTGTGTTTTTGGTTAGAAAATAACCTCAGTAGGGCTTCTATGTGTCCTGGTTTTCCCAGAAGATTCCCCTCTTTTCCACCACAAATCTTAAACCTACAGTGCTATTTTCCCATAACTCAGACTCCTGATGTAAGTTCGATATTATATAGCTATTTTTATATCATATACAAAACCAAACATAGGGTGGCTCTAATTGCCTGAGCAAATTTTTATTCATCGTCTTAAAATGACTGCAGAACGGGCGTGTGAGTGGGAGGACCAATGAGAAGTTGGAACACGGCATCACACAGCCCCACCCATCAGTCAGGACTGTGAGACTAACCACTGAGCCTTGGGAAAACATAACTGCAAAAAGCAACCCCCCCAGGCTCTGTGGAAGGCCAGAGCTATTATCCTCCATTGCTACAATAGGTGATCCTTTTGCCAACCCTGATAACAGGGCAACCCTGATAATTACTTAGTTTTTAATTACGATAACAGAATCATATGCTAAAAAAATTACAAGCTTGTAGAAAATAAAAATATTGGATTATGAAAAATATATTTAATATAATTATCTGTTTGTAAGAAAAGGGCCAGGGTGAATCCACTACAAAATTTCACCTGACTATCCTAGCCAATAAAAACAAATGACAGAGGCATAGAATATTCTAAAAAGTTTATCAATCGTTCAGCATGGGCCATGGAAATGTAAAATATATAATATACAGTGCAGAGTTCAAAAATTCCCTCTAAAAATATATTACTGTTTTTAAATAATGTTCTTTACCGTGAGCTTTCATTGAACATTAAGGTCTGTGCCTGGAACCAACCATAGGACAGGAGTGTCCAACCTAAATCTGAGACTTTCTGACACTCAATCATGTTAGATGACTGCACTGTAGACTGAATATTATTATTATTTGTTACTCTATATTTTGTTATGTGGGTATGCAGATTTAACCAGTGTGTACTGTCCATCCAATCCTGTGGTCACAAACAAAGATGAAAGAGCTCTAGGGCACAACAATCCCTTTTGAAGACACCATCAATCACATACATTGTGTATGATTTTGGTGCACCTAATAGGGGTCGCTCTCCTTTATGAACAAATTTTGCTTAGTACCTTTGCCAGTAGCAATTAAAAAGAGAATCCTCTGTTTCAGCATGTACTGTGCATTGTTCAAGACACATTCTACAGTCCAAATGAACAGAGTGTGTTGATGAAGAAAGGCCATCAACTAATTAGGGACATCATTAAACTAGAAGAAAGGAACTGGGGGTAGCCTTGTCCACTTTTCTCCACTGTCTTTTGATTTTATCAAACTGCATCCCACGATTTGTGATCTCCAATTATTGCAAAAGAAACCAAGTTTAAAACAAAACACATAGCAGTGAGACATATTTTACATTTTTATATTTCAATTGATTATCACAGTAAGAAATAAATCATTGATAAGGCTGTGAAATAAATTGTAAAAATGCAATACTTAAGAGTTTAAACTTATTGGAAAGGTAAATACAGATTAAAGTAAAACAATCCCAATTGAAGTATGGAGGTAAATGCCTTTCCATTGCAGCTATTTAAAGGTAAAGTGTGATTAAATACATCCTCCCTTCACCAATCACAAACAGCAAATCTCCCAGTAGTTAAACAGGACAAAAAGTCTACAAAAAGCTTTATAAGTACAAAGCATAGCATGTCAGTTTTTTCCCTCAAGGCTTGTGTGGCAAAGGTACTAAGCAATATTTGTTCATAAATGAGAGAGACCTCTATTAGGCGTCTTCAAAAGGGATTGTTTTGCCCTAGAGCGCTTTCATCTCTTTGTTTGTGACCACAGGATTGGATGGACAGTACACACTGGTTAAATCTGCATACCATGACGTTAGGGTGGAAACCCAGAGGAAAGTTCGGGCATCTAGGGGTTCAGGATCACACAGACAAAGAGAGAGGAGATGGGTACACCTGTATCTTAATTGCAAAAAATGGACCTCAAATGTAATCAATAGCCAATAATTAATAACACTTTAAAATCAATCCCACAAGTGCTGACCGCACTCCAAATAACACTGAAAAACTTCCCAATGCTTTTAAACTAAATGGCTAACAGTCTATCTGTGCACAAACCAAGTTGTTATGTGAATTTGCTTCCCGGCCAAGCTGTCAGTCTATTCTCAATGGTAACTGCAGATTATTATGTTTTAGTATGAACAATCTGCTGGCCAAGCTGTTTCTCACAATGTTACAGCGATCCTCTTCTTAACTTGGTGGACTCGGTCGCTCAACCAAAAGCTTTCTACTGACTAGGTAGGGATCTGAACCCCAGTCTCCCTACTCCAGCAGGTACACCAGGTGAGCAGAATCATGAGCAACTTTGGATAGAACACAGGTTCTCGGCAGCAAGAGGGGTAGACAGGATACAAACATACTTACACGCTCAGACTTTCCCACAGCCTTCAAATCTTTACATGCTCTTTGAAAACCCATCTTTTTTTTTGTTTAGAGGTGACCTTTTCCTCAATTACACTATTCACACTAATGCACCCTCACAACTATCCCAATCTCCACTCTGAGCCACACTCGCTCCTCTGGTTTCAGCTGTGCCCTCTTCCACTTAGAATGTAAGCTCTCATACACTTTGTTTTCATGTCTGCATTTGTTTTGTCTGCCTTGCATGTCCCTGTTTTATGTTTGTACTGTTTTCCCTACTGTACAGCGCTGCAGAGCACTGTTGCGCCTTACAAATCTATTAGAATAACAACAACAACAACCGCATATGTGTCTTAGTTGCAGAAACCGGTGCAGAATCATGATGGACCTGATGAGACAAGACTCCACATCAGTGTTTCCCAAACCCAGTCCTCAGGGACCCCCAACAGTGCATGTTTTCCCTATCTCTTTGCAGGAGCACAGGTGTATTCATTACTGACTGACATTTTGAAAGATCCACAGGTTCACTGTTTGCACTAATTATTTCACTTGTGACCTGGATAACCTGCACCGTTAGGGGTCCATGAGGACTGGGTTTGGGAAACATTGCTCTACACCAAGCTTAAGAAAATCTGGAACAACTTCCGGTTCCCAACTTCAGACTCTTTTAAACGGTTCAAACTTCCCACAGTAGGAATCACACTCTGCAGGGGTTGTGCTCAGTCAGCTTGATTCAGGAATGGGTGGGATGGAAAGATGGGTTGATGGCGGGCAGGGATTAGAATTCTCTCCATGTCTGCCTCTCCCCTCTTGACCTTGTACCTCCAACTCTATTATAGTCCACGGGAGAACAATAGTGGTCAAAACTGGATAACAAGGTTCCAAATCCCAGTTGATGATGAGCAACTCCTTGTTTTAACCCCTTACAAGTATTTGTGACATTGAAAGGGCTGAAGGAGCTGCTAACTTCCTGTGGATGTGATGAGAGGGGGGTGGAGACCAGGAAATAGGGATAAAAAGTTCTTAAATTCCCAGAAACCCAAATAAGAATAAACATTCTAAAGCTATCAAGGAACACATGACCTGGATTAGTTGATGAAAAGAAAGTAGAATGGGATATTCGCTGTAGTCCGTGTGGTTGCGCCTCGCTATAACATACCTCACAATATTTATGATTTAAGGATTGGACACAGGGCACATGAGAGGGAGCATAGCTATGCATCTCAGGATCTGTGATACTGCCCCCAAGCTGTGATAGTAAGTATCACTCAGCTGCCTCGGTGAGATTTTAATGATAACGTTTGTCGATAGGTGATTTTCCTATCACAGAGATAAGTGACAATCCTAAAATCAGTCTTTTTGCCATATATTAATAAATAAATAGATCAAGTCACAGTACAACAGATACATTTTATACAACTATGCAATAAATGCAGTGCTCACACAATGGTACAGGAGACTAGGCTACTAATCGATTACAGGTGTTTTCCCTTAGCCGGACCGCCATCAGGGGGTATGGCCGATACAGCTGTAAGGGTTCCAGACAAACCCCTCCACCTGTCCAGGCCCCTTATACCACTTTCATACTGCCGCCCCGGCAATATCCCGGGTATATGAATCCAGGATATTGCCGGGGCGGCAGAGGCTCTTACCTGTCAAATTCCCGGGTAGACCCTGTTCATACTGAACACGAGTCTCCATGGCATCACAAGAGGAGCTCTGATTGACTCCTCTTGTGATGTTTTTTTTTTTTTAAACTTTATTATGTCTGGTGAGACCCGAGTCAAAAAACCCGGGTCTCACCATTCATAGTGTGGGCGACCCGGGTCGGACCTGGTAATTACCCCACCAAAAGTCTCGGGTCTAATTCCCAGGTCAGCCGACCTGGAGTCATACATTTAACCATATGTTGAATTTGTGCAAAAAGTGCTAATGGTAGTCCAAGGCAGATTTTATTCTGTTTATGATCCTGTGACTTCAAACGTCTTTTGGTGGATTTTTCAGGTTCGTGGTTAAAAATAAGGATACTGTGAAAGAGCTGGGAACATTTTAACTGGTTTATTTATCAATATGCAGCAACAACAATGATTTTATCAGTTTATCTCAGCAATAGAAAATTTGTTATATCAAGCTGCCCCACCAAAACTGACCCGGAGCGATAAGGCTTAACTTACCATTTTGCCTGCCCCGTCTTGAGATATATGTGCATGGCTGACCCGGAAAGCTGGTCTACGCATGTGTAGTTGAACTGAAAGACAAGGCTAGGCCTATTTTAAAATAGATAAAAAATATTTTAAAGAGAATGAAAAATAGTTTAAAAGAATTGTAATGGATTTTTTTTTTATTGATCTTATTCTGCTATCTCCATCCTGAGATATCGATACCAGAAGAAGGATTACGGCAATACATGTACCGCCATAATCCTTGTTAAATAGGCGTTTACATACTTTGCTCCAGCAAGACCCAAGTGGCAGGGTGAGAAGCATCTGAGGAAAGTGTTAACCCTCTGGGAGTCAGGAGTGTGTTCCACCCATTTCTCAGAGGGCAGGAGTTTGGGAATATTTAAGGGTTCAAATTCAGCCTAGGCTTAGCTGGTGTCTGGAAGGGTGGAAGTCTCACACATCTCACTGAAGGAACCTATATATGCAGAACTTTCTGCACTGGCTTAGTTTTGCTGTTTACATGCATTGCTGTGCATTCTCACTGTAAAGCTCCTGTTTGAGCCAGACTCAAGACTTTGACAGGTGACTACAACCACTATTGGACAACACCACTTTTCTGACCTGAGTTTTTTGTCAGATGATACTAATATTTCTTACCTCGTTAGAACTCTTTGATACATTATCATATGTACCTAACAGTAATTGTCACCTTTACACTTTTTCAAATATTTCACAATTTCTCTAAACATAACATGATATTAAGAACAGTATTGGGTCTTTATAATTCTCTATGTTACTACACAGAACATTTATTTTTAATTCTGGATGTAATTCTGTGGGGGGACGTTAATTCCCCCGATAATACCTGCCGCACAAAGGGAGGATTTCAATTCCACCCCAGAGTATCGCCACACTAAACCTATTACCGTTATTACGGCAAATTTAACCGGGCTTTCTTCTCGCAGCTCAGGGAGCTGTCAGCAAAAATCCTGCAGTGAAACTACCGAAATAATGGCATTTAAGCGCACTATTACCGTAATAACGGTAATAATGTGCAGGCCATGTTACTTTTAACAGTAACGCGGCCAAATGATTTCCCCAACTAAGTCTTACCATTAATACGGCTCAGGGAGCTGTGAGCTATCAGCCGGCGTTGAAATTACTGTATTACTAATTATACGCACTAATACCGTATTATTGGTAATAGTTAGCAGGCCACATTACTTTTTACAGTAACGCGGTCAATTAAATTCCCCTCTGTACATCCTCTCTAAGGGTACTCTTCTTGAACAAACTCTTTCTGTTTTCCCAGATTTGAAGGGTGACTTCTCCTGACTGCTGTTTTCAGATCTCTCCACAGGTGTTCTATGGTATTTAGATCTGGCCACAGGTGTTCTATGGTATTTAGATCTGGCCACAGAATAATCCAGCGTCTTGACTTGAACCATTCCTGGGGTTTGGGATCATTGTTCTGCAGGAAGACCCATGACCTTCAATGGAGACCCAGCTTTCTGACATTGGGATCAATGTTGCACTTCCAACTGACTCAGTAATCTCCAGATTTCATGATGCTATGCACACGCTCCAGACACCAAGTGCGTGATGCTGTACAACAACCTCAAACATCACTGACCCTCCTAAATGTTTGAATGTAGAGAAGGTGTTCTTTTCATTTTGCTATCTGTAAAAATAGGGAAGTCGTGTTTAACCAAAAAGCTCTAATTCGGTCTCAGCTGTCCACAGGACATTCTCTCAGAAGAAATTAGGCTTGTTCAGGTGTATT